>NW_027466834.1:11790000-11805015 GCF_046128005.1 Genypterus blacodes
TGCACCTTCCATGGCGCTAGTTACCACGGTGATGGAAGGTACAAGAGAAAAGGGACAGAAACTAAACCTTTTAACATTCAGGCTTTATTCATAACCACCAGAAAATATCAAAGTGGATAAAAATGCTGCTATTTTTTGTCGTTGTCATTGTCATGCTAAGATCAGGTCACACTCATGCCTCTTTCTGTAATGGTAAAGAGCATACAGTACATGGAATCATACAATGTAAGACTTTGTTATCCTCTTTGGTGGAAAAAGGCCAAATCAAATTAAGCAACTTCTCTAATGCAACTTACATGACGTTGGAGAATAAAACAATAAGCTCTAGATTTAGTTTGGCAGGTATATTCATGCAGCTATGTTCACTCATTCATAAACGGCCCTCTGTCTCTCTCTCTCTCTCTCTCTCTCTCTCTCTCTCTCTCTCTCTCTCTCTGCCTCTCTCTCTCTCTCTCTCTCTCTGCCTCTCTGCCCCTCCCCAGGCTCAGCAAAGTGCTGAAACAGTTAACAACCGTTTAATGTCAAGCTGATCTAATCAAAGTCACAAGAAGGGAGAAGCGAAGTGCACAATTCCACTTTCAGTATGTCAGAAAATCACGCATGACGTGTTTGGATGGAGGAAGTATCACAGTGTGCGTATGTGTATGTGTGAAACCCTGGCGACTGACAACAACAGGAAAGCAAGGTTCACACAAAGCTCAGAAGTTTTCGAGTATGATTAGGTGAAATCATCTTCCCTCTTCATCCTCACGTTGCTATTAACTCTGCAGTTTGCTGGAGCTGTTAGAGAGCAGCTGAGCAGTGCCCTTCCAAATATCAGCTACACAGATTCTGACATGTCCTCTGCTTTTCCTGTCACACACTGACATTTGCTTTGCCAATTGCTGCCCGCCGATCTTGTTATGGGTCGCAGCTGGATAAGGGAGTCGCCAGACGCAGGAATCCGATTTTGTTCCTGCAGAGGTTTTGATGAGCTGTGTGTGCAGGGTCTTAAGAGATAGCGTGGTGGAGGGCGGGGGGGAGAGGAAGAGTAGAGGGGAGGCGTGTAGGTCACGCTCTCAGACACGCGGCGTGGTGTGGTGATGGAGGCAGTTGCTATGGAGACGTGGGCGAGAGAGTGCATTATTGTGGTGCTGGTATTTGGACGTCCTTCAGATATGTTGTGTGATTCAGGCTGCAGACGTGAAAACAAACAAATTCTCTTCCTCTTTTCACAACCTAGACCGTCACTGCCTGGAGGAATCGCTTCACTAACAAAAAGTGAAGGGTGAGGGTCGGGATTCGCCCACATTTGCTCCCCCCCTCTCTCTCCCTCCCCAAGCCACTCCCAGGGCTTCATCAAAGCTTGGCACCAAACATTTCTCCACTCCCAGTCTGAAGGCTTTCAAATGAAACACGTATCAAAAGGCCTCTCACACACTCGGAAATCGATTTCTTGGTCTTATGAACGATTTTCGTCTTTTTGGACGTTTTCTTCTTCTTCCACAACACACTTTGAAAGTGAATACTCCGTTCTTGCGAAAGAGGTTAAATATTGATCACAGATGAATCATTATTTCAGCGAATTTGCAACATAGAAGACAGCTCACAGCTTCATCATTCCATAATGAGTCATTTCATCCGTCCCGTTTCCTTTTGTTTGGTCTCTCATGCACAGACACAAACCTCCCTCGGGGAACCGGCTTTGTGAATGAATCAACAGGGTTTGTGAGAGACTTGCTCCTGTCCACAATATCTCACGCTCAAGTTTGTTCAGCCATTGTTGTCTGGATTTCCTCTGGTCACCCCATGTTCCCTAGCTACCATCACGTCTCTGCTGAATCATGCTGTGTACTAAAATAGCAAAATTATTATTAGTTATTACTTATGGTAAAACCACTTCCTCTTACTGCTAATGTCACCTTTTTCTTTCTCAACCTTTTCTCTAAAAAAACTTCAATTATGTGCCCAGCCCTAATGCTCCCTGTTTCAGCATTTCAGAAAGGAAGAGCATGTAAATCAGCCAGGCTGCAAGAACCGAGCAGCATCTGCGAACATCTCACCAGTGAAATTATACAGGGGAAGTGGTGGTGGTGGGGGGGGGGTTTAGCTTTACCGTGCTGCGCTGTGGGTACGAGACAGAGCATGAGGCAGAGGATGACACAGGACATTCCAGCTGGCTGTACTGTAGCCTGTGACACTCGCTGTCCAAACACGCCCACACCGCTCTCGCAGCACCCAAACACAAGTGAGAGTCTGGCTTTGTTATGATTGCACAAAGCCTTTGGTCTTTTAGAAGCGAACCCCGTCAGGCTCCCATGACGCCGGCTTAGCTCATTCAGCCTGAGACGCTGTTGCTGCTGCTGCATTAACTGAGCATAGGGTGAGCTGGGGCGAGGCTATCAGCTACTCCTGACAACACCCCACTCCTACTCAGTGACCCCCCTCATACACACACACACACACACACACACACACACACACCCTAGAGAAGGCATGAACACAGATATGTCAAATTTTAATTGGTTGAACACCTTGGTTTGTTCCAATTGTAGCAGACAGAATGCCGGAAGAGTAGTCGTTTCAGGAACAACATCCCATCTAATAAATCCCCTAAGAGCCGGCAGCTTCACAGGAGCAGAGGTTGTTAAGGATCCATGCTGGGTTTTCACACAGAGTACGTTTCTTCTGTACGTATATGGACTTCTCGCAACCGCTTCCATTCACATTCCAGCTGCCGTTCAGCCAGAGCGGAAAATGCACGTTGACTAGCAGGAATGCTGAAGAGTTGCCATTTGTCAGCCGGGCCAGTACCGCAAGGATTCCCAGCCACAAGAGCCTCTGATGAGAGTGTGCTGCATGTGTGTGTTCTCACTGAGTAACCAGCATGGAAATTTTTACTGGCTGAGTGTATTGTCTGAGTCAGCAGTCTCATGCTTAATTTCAGGTTAGGTCATGGCTAGCATACAGTTGTCCACCGCTACTGGTACATATTTGGTACAGATAGCCAAAGAAAAAGGCCTTAAATTAAATTCAGTCCAGTCTTCAGGTCCCAGATAGATGACTTTTTACTTTTGATTTCACTTACAGTGTCTTAATCAAGACAAGTTTCTTCCTATCTGCTTTGGAAATCGTACCCAGCAGATGGAAATGTTATCTTTTGACGAACACCTGCGTGAATTCAAACTCACCGCCCCCCCTCCCTCATAGAAATACGATCCAGTCCCTCATAGGTTCACACAAGCTTAAGAATGAATAGCTGCGTTCATGTCATGTAAACACGTTTGTTTGAGACCAATACGTGTTCTCCTGGTTTTTGACGAGCCGATATGAACCTGTGTGTGCGTTTAGCTGCTCAAATGGACATTAATCACTCACAGCGAATGTTACACATTGACCCACCTATTCAGCGCTAGATCAGCTTGTCTTTGCAGTTTGTGTCAATGTTGTTTCTCCAGAGAGAGAAACTGGGACATCCATTGTTCCACCAGTGAAACTAACTCAGGCTGGATAATCATTTCTCTTCTGGGTCTTTTCTTGCCTTTGTTTTTCCACCTTTCCTCCCCTCCTTCAGCCCTTTTGCTTTCATAATCTACCTGCGCCTTTAAATTACTTGGCCGCGTGTTGATAGCGTCTTTAGGCAGTCGCCATGGCAACAGCTACAACTGGCAGGAGATTGTATCTCTGGGGAAATAATTGAGAGGATGTGTGATGGTTTTTTGATGTCTTGCGCTTCCTGATCAACTTTTTTGCAGAAAACAATCTGCTGAATGTTTAATCTGAAAAACAATGGCATGACATCATCGAAATACCCTACAGGAAGATCAAGGACATCAGACGGATAGGCTGAAGAATTCAGTGTTACATCTTAACATTATCTAGTGTGTTCTTTGTGCCTGTCAGTCTCTCTGTTTTCAAGGCCTCTTGAAGCCACTTGATCCAAGAATCTAAGAAAGTATTGGGTCAAGTATCTTTCATTCCCTGCATGTCATTTTGTAGCCTTGTTTATAGATTATTCGCTGTGTGCTGACGATGACAGCGGAGCCTTGTTGGTGTCCAACTCTGCGTTTATTCACACTTCTTGTGTTTCACGGCTGGAACGAGTTTGTCAGGTGACGCAGCAGATCTGCCTTGTTGTTGTTGTTGTGTAGGGATGACGGTAATATAGCTTAGTGCACATGACAATAAAGTCACATGTGGGTTGTCTCCTTTGGCAGTGATTGCTTTGGATTTTCCCTTTCCCTGCAAGTGTTTCAAGAAGCAGTAGAGGTGAACTGCATATATGTATATTATCTGAAATGCGATCTGTAACTGAACAAGAAGGGCGATTGTTTGAGTACATACCTCCGCCAAAGCCAAATAACCCCCTCCCCCTTCTCTCTCTCTCTCTCCTGGCTCCAGATGGGAAAGCAAAGTAGTTTTCCGTTTCATCCTTGTGCCACGCCCTACCCTTCCAACAAGTTTGGTCAAAATTGGTTTTGAACGCTCTTTGTCACACTGCCAATGATCACAAATTAACCAATAGGCAGAAGTGTAAACAGAACCGCTTTGGCATTGGAACACAGAAGCCACAACGCCAAACTGTCACTATTTAACAGTCCAGAAATGAGTTCAGGTCCACTTCTTTTCTCTATTTCTATACTATTTCTATACTTTCCTGATTTGCTGGAGGGAACATCTAAAAATGTTACTGTAACAAAAAGTCCATAGAATAAAGTTTGTTGACTGCTGTTCCAGATGACATCATGGATTTGACTTGGTATATTGGTGATGTGTCTGTAACTTCAGGCTGTTTCTCCTCTGCTGACCTTGTTCTAAATTTATTCCACCCACATATAAAACATATAGAAAACAAATAATGAAAATACTGTGATTGGATTTGTTGATTGTAAGGAATAGGGCAGCGTAGATCCGGCCACAGGGCTCGGTCACGTCCGCTAACTCAAGTGCTTTTCCCATGACTCCAGTTAATTGCTGAGCTTCAGACAATCTTCCTGCTTGTTTGGCGGGGACGTCACAGGATTACAGGCAGCCAGTCATGGTTTTTTATCACACTTATTTATTGGAGATATTATGCAATCACATGCAAACACCACGGGGTATGTTGCCGGGGAGATTCCAGAAACCGGAGATGACTCGCTGTCCCCGTCCTGCAGCTGCTGAAGAGAAAACATTGTACCGGAAGGAAGAGTAGAGCCACATTTCTCCTGATGGCAGCGGGAAATACTGCAGCTGTTTGTGACACTACAGATGCAGTCAAGCATGCTTCTATATTTGGGGCTCATTGGCTTGAAGTGTATAGTGGAACAAAGTTTGATGGTCATCGTTCTGTCATACCTGAATGGAAATCACTTTAGAGGTGCTTTGGTTATTGGTGAACATACTGCAAATGCCCATTCATGCAATCAAGGCAGGTGCGAAAGACGGCAAAGTTCAGATTTTCATTTCAGGGTTTCTCATTCGTAGAAATGAAACCGTGAGGTGTGTCTGTGAAATTGATATCCTTTTCAATCAGTGACACAGTATCACACTGAGACGTACAGCAGCAGGAGTGAAGGCGAGAGACAGCCAGTGAGCGGAGACAAGAAAATCAGATGAATTGAAAAGGGAGTGAGGACGGAACAAAAGAGCAGATGGGCTCTCAGAAACTGTTGCTGTCAGCCACGTGAAAAGAGGAAGACGGGGACCGAAAGATGGAGGGAGGGAGGGAGGGAGGGGAGGGGAGGGAGGGAAGGAGATAGAAGAGGATAAGCAGCCAGACAGTGGGAGAGATCACCTTCTTGCTCATTAGGGAGGCGTCAGAGGCAGTCAGAGACAGGAAGAGAGGAGAGAGAGCGAGAGCAGAGCAGAGCAGAGCAGAGCAGAGGAGAAAGAAAATAGAGAGACTGCATGAGGTGGTTTGGGAGGGGAGGTGGGAGGTCGCAAGTGTGGGAGAGGCAGAAGGGTGTGTGCTCGTATGAACCACCCTCTTCCCCTTCTGCGTGTGTGTGCCACTAGCCTCTGTGTCTCTCTAACGGCGCAGAATAGAAAAGTTGGGCAAAGTCTGAGTCGCCTCCATCGGCTCCCAGACACACACACAGCAACTCCCCTCACAGTGCCAGGCTTTGTCTCTTTTTACTGCCCTCTCTCTATCTCTCTCTCTCTCGCTCTCTCTTACACACACACACACACACACACACACCGAACTCTCACTCTCACACACGCACACGCACACATCCACACAAGCACACACACACACCACTCATCACTCCTGGCAGAGAGAAGACAGGAAAGCTGTTACACACCTTTACTCCCCGGCTTCTCCTTCAGCCATCGGCAGACGCTTTTTGCTCCAGGATGTGGACTCTGATCCTGGTGGTCACCTTTGGATTACTGGCCTCCTCCAAGTCTCAACAAAGTCAAGGTGAGGCTGCTGCGCCTTTACTCATTGGACAGCTCTTTGTTTGGAGATTTTTTCCCCCTTTATTCTGCTTTAATTGTGCCTGGCTGGCTTAGGTGGGGGGGCATACTCCTTCGTTGCCAGATTGTAGGATCAGGCGATATTGCTTTTTTTACCCCCTCGGACCTTGGAGTTGAGCCCCTTTTTTTTCTGAGAATGTAAGTCAGCGTGTTCATAAAGGGAACTAGCCGCTGCCTCTTGTAGAATGGATGAGTGGATGCCGGCAAAAGGAGCGAACGCACGCTACACCAGCACAGACGTGCTTATGTCTGGCAGTCTGAGACTCCTGACAGACACAAAGGAGACAGGCGCTCACGCTCACTCTGTGTCTCACACACATACTCACGCTGGGGAAGTGAACCTAATTTATCAGGCTGTTAATGTGGCCGGTCTCCGCTCTCGAGGGATTGATCCTTATTTTCATTAATAGGCAAAAAATAGAATGTAGATTGTGTTTTTGCTATTGCTCCAGCTGCAGTCTGTGCTGTCATGCTCGCCGCCTGTACTCTGTAACACAGGGGTTATCATGCCCCCCCTCCCCGTCTCCTCTCTTTGTCTTTGTCTTCTCTCACGTGTGTGTTTCTGTGTAAGATTTTGATTGGATTTGTCGCTCCGAGCGTTGAATCTCGGGAGGTAAGGATGGTACTGAATCAAACAGGTCTGCGGTTCATTTGGCTTGTTCCTTTACAAGGTGGAGGGTGTGTGATGTGTGTGTATCTGTGTGTGTGTGTGTGTGTGTCTGTGCCGGTTGTTCACAAAGACTCCCTCTGGCACTGCGCCAAAGAACAATCAGCATCAAGCTATAAATTTGCCAAGTATTTAAAGGCAGACAAGAGACTACCTAGACAGCTTGTGTGTGTGCTGTATGAGTAAAGAGGGGGTGTATCCACTTTCCCCTCTGTGTTTCAACACGTGTTCGCCCCCTGGTTTCACTTCCCGCTTCTCAGTATGCTGAAGTTGTGTGTCTTTGTGTGAGTGAGTGTGTGTGTGTGTGTCTGGATGCTGAAATGAATTGGGTGTCTGGTAAGCTTCAGTCCAGCCGTGGTGACTGTACTCAGCCTGAAGCTCTCACCGATGTTTATGTACATAGAAGATGAGATTTACAGTCTGTTCCTCATAAATGTGTGCGTCTGCAAACAACTGCGATTGCTGATGGGCAGGATTTAGGTGTTTGAGTGCAGCAGTTGCTTCAATTCATTCCACCTATTTAGATTCATCTGCATAAGTGTGTGACTCCTGCAGGCAAACTAATGAAAAGCCGAGCAGTAGTTTGTCAAATCCATTACTGCCTTGGAATAGTTTTCATTCTAAAGAAGAGTGAAGAGGATGATGATCTATCTGTGGAAGAACTCACAGACGCAGAGAACGCAGGTGTAAATGGCAGCATGAGGGGAAAAAAAGTCCATCCAAACTTCTCGTTCAACCAGACAGGAATTCCCAGCGGAGTTTATCTGTTGATCACAAAGCTTAAATATGCAGAATCAGCAGACACACAGGAACATTGGACTTCCTGCAGCAGATGTGTCTGTGTTCGCGTCCCTGGCGTAACGTCCCATCTCGCCCTGCGCCCGTGTCTGGTTTCAAGGTGAGGGGTGGTCGGGAGAGGGGGGGGAGCAGGGCCGTGACAAAGAGGGCTTGTGCCTGTGAGCACCCTCTCCTGCCACCTGAGACTCTCCCAACACGTGTTTGCAGATACAAACCAACCGCCAGAGGCTGAATGGTCCCGCACCAGTATGATGGTGTGACTCCACCTTCCTCTCATTTCATTCTTCTACTCCGAAATCCACCAATCTGGATTTGAGCTCATGTTAAATGGCTTCCTTCTTTGTGTGATTTTACGACGGGCATTTTCATGCTTCCTAGCTGTACTTCCTCCCCGTGGCTTTCCATCCTCATGTACACTCAAGTCTTTGTGTCTCAGGGAAACTAACAAACTCAAGTTCAAATCCATGTTCCTTCTTTTAAGTACAGAATTGTGGAACTTCAAAGCTGTTCTAATCTACCTTCAATTTCTAAAATCCTTTCACCCCCTCAATTTCTGACTTCTAAGTACTCCGACTGTCATTTCAATATGTGCTTGAAAAGAGTGTTTCTGGTCAGGGTTCATCCGTACAAGGTTTGGTTTCTGTAAATCCTTTTTAATGAAGGTTAACATTCTTTATGCAAAAAATGGCTCCTGCTCTGTCAGAGGCAGAGCAAGGCTATGGTTCAATGTGTCACAAGAGAGGCGGTGAGTGTGAAGAGGGGACGTTTAGAGGAAAGAGTCCTTCATGTGACCTTCATCTGCAATGACTGTGTGTGTGTGGGGGGGTGTGTGTTAGCACTGACTCTCATGTTTCACCTGTCCCACTGGCCTGTGGACCGTTGTTGTGACCAGTGAAGGGAAAGACGTGGCACACCTGCTGACAGCGTGCATTCTGTCATGCATACACACACACAAACACACACACACACACACACACACACACACACACACACACACACACACACACACACACACACACACACACACACACACACACACACACACACACACACACAGAGAGGTGTGATTACACGGGATATAGGAGAATTGTGGGAGCGATGGCATTGCAAGGTCTCTCTCTCTCTCTCTCTCTCTCTCTCTCTCTCTCTCTCTCTCTCTCTCTCTCCCTCTCTCTATCTCTGTGGGTGTTACACTAGTTACTCTGGAGTTTTGTATGATGTCTTGCAGATTCATGTCTTCAAGTGTGTTACTACATTGTGGCATCTCAATAGGCTGCTGTCAAAACAAAAACTTGTTAGGAAAGTGTGTTTGTGTGTGTGTATCTATGATCCGTGTGTCTCCACCTGCCTGTAGGGAGTAATTTGTTCTTTATCGGAAGCATAGAAAAGGCAAAAACAGCGTAATGAGAGAAAATGGGAGGGAGGGAGGAGAGAGAGAGAGAGAGAGAGAGAGAGAGAGAGAGAGAGAGAGAGAGAGAGAGAGAGAAGAGAGAGAGAGAGAGAGAGAGAGAGAGAGAGAGAGAGAAGAGAGAGAGGAGAGAGAGAGAGAGAGAGAGAGAGAGAGAGAGAAAGAGAAGAGAGAGAGAGAGAGAGAGAGAGAGAGAGAGAGAGAGGGAGAGAGAGAGAGAGAGAGAGAGAACTACTCGAGCAGCTGGAGGCTTTGGCTGAGGCGCTGTGTTGGAGCCCCCTTTCTTCCAGGTTCTGCGCACCCAGATTTTGCAGTCTCCTTGGTTTCAAGTCCATTAGGTGACAATGGGGCCTTTGGTAGAGTCAGTGCCTTGGCATGGGCGTCTTCTGGAGTGTATAAAGACAACCACGACCATCTGCATACTAATGCAAACGCCTCTGATTCATGTCAGACCCTTTTTTAAGCCCGCTGATTGTAAGCTGTGCTCACTTTGATCTCTCTGGGCAGGTTTGCAAGGCCAGAAGAGTTTTTTTTCTTTTTCACCACTTTACTCTCAGGGACACTGAGCCATGTGGCAGCATGTGCCTGAAGATCTGTCAGGTGTGTGTGTGTATGTGTGTGTGAGAGAGAGATAGAGAGTGAGAGAGAGAGAGAAGGAAAGAAGTGAAACTGCTCACAAAACAAGTCTTGGCTCTGCCTCTTGTTGTCCAACTGCCACTAGCAGCAGCGAGCTCAGCTTCCTGCTGTTGCTGGTACTCTGTTACTCATAACAGCCAGTGGAAAAAGAAAAAGAAGCCAGGGGACTTTCGTGATGTCTACGCCTTCACCAGTCTGGTTTCTACACTACACAACACATCCATCTTTAAAAATGAAAATGTTTAAAATAAAGCTTATGGCTGAATCGACACAAATCCTGTTAAGTTAGTTTCTTACAATTTCTCAGTAGGCTGTGAAAAACTCGAATTTAATTGGGAGAGCTGCAACATCCATGATCAGTCTTGTTTTCGGTGATTCATTTGCCCTTGATTTAAGATAAGCCTGTAGCTTATTACTTAAACCAATCTGAATGAATCAGGCATATTTATTCCATGATAGACAGTTACATCTGAACGTATTGTATGACATCATAAAGTAAAGGTGCTGCATCTATCCACCACCCCCTATTGTTAAGTGGTGTTATTAGTGTAAAGGATCAGGTTAAACAGGTTTTTCTCCATTGTGTGAAGGGAATCATGGGCCTGGAGGTTGAACATAAAAGAAGAAAAGTCTAATGAGGATTTAATTTTAGTGCTTGTGATTTGAGTTGATGAGGTCCGTGTGGAATCCAGTCTTTGCTGTGTTATTTTGTCCAAACTTCATTGCATTTCTGCTCTGGATGTGAAGCAGAGGGACATTGCTTTGTAGCTCCATGACCTTCTGCTGTTAACTGTGATCTTTGCAACCCTCTGGCTTTCCAAATGGCAGAACGACTGCTTTGGTTCTCCCATCAGGTGTATAAAGTAAACACCATGGGACCTGCGGCTTCACATTGAGCTCTGAGAGGTTTCTCGGTCGTGTCCACCACAAAGGCTAAATCACACATCCGCTTGAGTGAACACGTTTCCTCGCCTCAGACATCGCACCTCTCAACAATAAACCAGATCCCAGTGCTCAGGACACTTTAACTTTTCCACCTTGGGTTTGTTCATGGCCAAAGTAAAGTTTCTCAAACGGTTGTCAGTGCCATGCACAGCCCCCAAAGACAATATTGTGCGTGCTGCTATGGTTCTTTGAGACAAACCAACATTCTGGTACAGTTTGTCTCTGCCTGATGCCAGTCAAGAGGCAATCTTTTAAAAACGTCTCCTTCTGAATGAGGTTATAGTTTCATTATGATATTTCCCATCAAGGCAAACTAAAAGATTTGTACGCGACATTTCCCTTAATGTGAATGAGACATTTTGGAAATTGCTTCAATGTCGACATTCGACTGATATTTTCCAGGAGAGTGCACTTTCCTTTGTCTCTGAGAGAAGGCAGCATGGAGACATCACTATGGAGACTGAGACAGAAGTAGATGTAGGTCTCAGAGGGCTGTGTTTGTCCCTGGTTAATATCATGAGACCTCTTCCCAGAACTCTGCCTCTTTCACTCTCAGTGCACACACTCACCTGCTCAAATCTGGAATTGAAAGCCACTCAAAATTCCATCCATTTGATCACTTCATTTGTGTGTGTGTGTGTGGATGTGTGTGTGGATGTGTGTGTAGATGCAGCGGTCTCTCTTCTCTTCTCTTATGCTGCCTGGTCCTTTGGTTTTCCAAATGCTAGACCTGATTTGGATGTTTGTTTTCATTTCAGTCTGGGAACACCATTTTGTTGAAAGCTCGCTTTGACTTGAGAAAATGTAAGCAAATGCGAGCGATCAATCACATTATTATTTAAAGCATCTAATGATCTTATGAAGCTCTGCTAGAATCAAACATTGGTTGAAATAATGAAAGCTCGTAGCACTTAGTGCCACTGTTTGGCACTAAGTGGCCCTGCAGACAGAGATACTTTCAGGTCTCATGTTGACGGTGTGTATTCGTTTGCCAGGCATTTGCATGTGTGTCTGTGCGTATGTATACACACCTCAGCCCATCCTCTTTTGTCTTGGGATGTCTACATCTGACATATACGTGTGTTTGTACACATTAGCTGGAGATACAGTGTATAATACAAAATACAGTGAAACAAAGCTTCACCAGGCCTGAATGCCATTCTAGTGTGATTCTTGATCATTTCTGTTTCTATTCTATCCCTGCTGGTTTCATACTTGGTGTCTATATCATCTATATATCATATATCATTCCATCATTGGATTTTGTTCTTTGCTTAACTGGAATAATTTCTCATCTCAACCCAAAATATTCAGTTTGCCTCTGAGTTGCTAAGTTACTGCATCTCCATAATCGAATCTGCAGATTTATTGATCGCTCTCATAACTGCAGCAAATGTTTGCAGCACTGTGGCTCCTTGTCACAGCCAGAAAATGATATGGAATTTAAATTCTAGTTATTTTTTTAGTAGAAGCCATAAACAATGACTCCAGCAGGCACAGGCTGTCTAACCTGCAGGCGTCTGCCACCCACATAATCTGACCTGAAATGAAACCTGTGTAACTAAACCTGCCTTTTTTTCTGGCTTGTCTTTGCCCACAGTGATGTCTCGGAGCTGCAGCCATGCTGGAGTGTTTCTGGTTGAGGGAGAGGACCGCTACACCTTGAGCTTTGACATGGCTCAAAAGCTCTGTGTGGACCTGAAGAGCACTCTGGCAAGTGAGGAGCAACTCAAGACGGCCTACTCCATAAACATGGAAACCTGCAGGTGAAATCATCAGCTTTTGTCCAATTCATGTCATGTGAATTAAAACAATAGCAGCAGAAGGTGCAACACAGTGTGCCGGCAACATAAATCTAATATAAGCAAAAAGGACCAGAGACAACAAGGATGATAACATCAAGAGGAGGCATAGATGGATTTGGAGTGATACATGCATTTGTGTACCCGTGCATGCTTGTCTATGATAGGTCTAATATTGGATTATTATCATATCATATTTGATGATATGATTATGGGAGATAAGAATGAAGAGATAAAGGGATCAATTCCTCCCCTGGTCAACATGTGGGAGTCAGAGGTGCAGCTGTTTCAGGTCAGGTCAGTCTGTGCCATGGATTCATGGCCCAGCAGCCAGGGAACACAGTGCCAACATGGATCAGGGTGAATTTAAAAAGGGTAATAGGAAGAAGATTAGTTTTAAAAAGGCACATTTCAAGTCAGTCTAAGTCAAAGAATCCCAGAGCTGAGAAGTTTAATAACTCTTTAAGACAACACACACATTTTAAGACAACTCAAAATATTCTGCATATTCTGTCCAATTTATGTTTGAAATGTATGTAATACATGTTTTCTTCCAATAATCTACTGAAATACATTTAAAGGTCACCATGAATAAGTGGACATGGTCTCCAGGTGTGGTTTGGTAATTGAATTGTTAATTAGTATAGTGTCTATGCATTCACAACAACAATGCTACTGTTGTATTGTTGTATCCGGTCTTTGCATGGATTAGCCTGATATTGTCCTCACTCCTCCCAATGTAGAGGCGTCAGAGTTTCACTGCAAACAATTTAACAGGCGCTTTTAATGCATCTTATAAAAAGTGGAATGCTTTGTCTAAAACCCCTTCAGTTATGGGTGTGTGTACAATTTCATGCCAAATACATTTGAATGCCAGATTGTAAAATAAAGGAAATGCACAGATCTTGTTTACTATAATTGCCTTGAGAATATTGTTTCTAATAATGGTATTGTGTCCATTGTGTCCATCTAGGAGAGGCTGGATCAGTGACCAGAGTCTTGCTATCATGCGACACACTCACCATGAAAACTGTGAAAACAACCAGACTGGCTTTTTCACTCATCCACCTGCGATTCACGAACTCTCTGATGCCTACTGTTTCGATAAAGAAGGTGACTACACGCACAATAAACACACCCGTACACACAGGAGACGAGTCCTAATCTTTCATTGGCAGTTTTCAATTTGTACAATGTGTAAAATGTCATGCATGGCAACGACTTGATGTTATTTCCTGTTGTTATTTCCTTCCTCTCCTTGTCCATGTGGTAGCTGGGCCAGGGGTGAACTGTGTCGAAAGAATAGCCGGAGCTGCATCAGGTACGTATGTGCTGCATGTACACTCATGCTTACAAATCTGCCACTGAAAATAGAGATTAAAACTGATGAATCAATTTGAATCTCTATTTTCAACCTTATCCTGTCAAGATCAGTGAAATCAGCCTTTGATTTATTATTTATTACGGGGTGAAGCATATATTTTAAGTGTTCACCTGTGAATGTTTGCTTGGTTGTGAGCAGCGTTACTCCCTTTTACTTCCCTTCTAGATATGTTAATTGATTTCTTCAAAAGGAATACATCAATCAATCAGTGTAATAAATCAGATTTATTTGTCCAGTTACATTATGATCAATAGCTGCAATTTGGTCTGGATCTATAGAAGGATCCTGACCTTGTGAGCTAAAATACTGTACATGTTTTGTCAGGTGAGGACATTTATGGAATTACTATACATGAACAATTACGGGCTATAAACATACAACAACCACTGTGAATGGGTTTTGACATAGTTAATCATATTTTATCAAGGCTTGTTCCGCCTTGGTGTAGGGACTGTATGTGATAGAATTGACAGGAAACAAACTAACCACTAAACAAACACTGTTCTCACACTTGATGTAATGATTTTACAATTTACGACACAATCATAGACAAAGGAAACAGAATGACGCCGCCTCGGTTTAGTTAACGGGTGAGCTCATATTTCGTCAGCGTGGACCTCTCCTCAGCTTCCAGCTTTGCTATCAGGGCACTGGCACGAGACCCCTGGGTGAGGTTACTTTTTACTGTCATCTTTTGTGCTAGTGAAGGATCATTTTCCAAAACCACAGTTTGTTTTCTGTTGGTGAAAAACGGCACAACCCAGCCCACATGGAAACAATGGGGAACTTATAAAAGCCTTATTTGTGGTTATTGAGCTGAATCTTATTCTAGGGAGAGACTATTAATCATGCTTTGTGAGTACATGAATAAATACCTCTAAGGTGTAATGGGTGTAACAGCACATTGCATATAAAACGAGCTGTGTATAAAAACAGG